>NW_027040350.1:0-22723 GCF_034236695.1 Oncorhynchus nerka
ACAAATATATTCTGATAAATATATATTTTAAACAACTGCATTTTCACAAACGTAATATATAACCGCTGCCCCATTCAAAATAATTAGGGGACTGACTCCTGAAGAATGGGATGAAGTGGCTAGTCACTTTCATGGCGTATAGGCGCACATATACACACAAACACACTGGACCAACACTGTCCTTCTCGCGAGGATAAATATAAATGCTAAGGTTTTTCTGGCTATGCCAGATTGACATCATTTACGTTGTCATACCAGCCGGATTAATAAGAATAAATTATATGTTCCCTTGGAGAACACATGAACAGATCAAGCCATTGAGTAACAGAAGATCAAAGACCATTGACAGCCATTCTTACCAGTAGGTATAGTAAGTTGTCATCTTTCATGTTCAACATACACGAACGAGAGTTCCAAGACGGCGTAGCAGCTCTTGGATTTCGCAGGTGCTTTGTCTTGTCCTGGCCTGGTCTCGTGTAAATATAGTTTTCCTGCTTTTTCTTTTTGCTTTTTCTTCTGTATATATTTCGCATATATTTTAATCTCACTTTCCAACCACAGGCTGAATTTACTCTCCTGCAACCCGCATCACCCAATGTGGAACGGATCTGCTTTTTCCATACTCTGTGAACCGAACTCCTCATCAGAAGCTAGCCAGCTAACTAGCTAGTACTCAAAGTTAGCCACTGCATAGCGTCGGCCTCAAAGCTAACCAGGACACCAGCGCGACATCAACCCAGGAGCATATCAGACTCGCTTTTTCTGCTACCACATCTCCGGATTCCTACCGCAAGCTCTGAACCTTTACACCGGATCATCGCAACTAGCTAGCTGCAATCCGAGTGGCTACTCCTGGCTAACGCCTCTGTCCCAGCACCAGCTAGCCTGGCTAGCCTCGAGCTAAGCCCATCTCCCGACTAAATAAGAGGTCCAAAATACCTAATTTGCCAATTGGCCTGGACCCTCTACTGACCTCTACTGCCGACAGAGCCCCGCCAATCCATCACGACTGGTCCGACATACTGTCCGAGGGGGTTTCAACAGGCTTTCCGCGCGACATCGCCAAAGATCATCTGCTGGCCAAGGCCTGCGAGCTTGAATCGCTGCATTCCAGGGCTCATGTCACGCATGAAGAGGAATAAACAGACTCCACCCCATCGCGACGTCCCCAAAGGTTAACTCTAGCCCCCTCGCTATCTCCCCTGCTTGCTAATTCGGCCTGCTTAACGGCTAGCTTGTCAAGCCCGGTCCGCTAACTGCTACCTGTCTAGCTCGGGCCTACGAACTGTTAGCTTGTTAGCACAGGCCTGCTAACCGTCTGAACCACCGCGTCCCAATCACTCTCTCTGACCCCATTTACTTTCTATCTCTTTTGATTTTTACTTGTTTATACCTTTCCGGAAACCTGCCTCACCCAATGTGATACGGAATCGCTTATTACTTTTACTCTTATTTTTATTTTTATGACACACTAAGAACTCCAGACGTTAACCGCCAACTAGGCCACAAGCCAGTTAGTCATTGTTAGTTAAAAACCCGGATAACACTCGCCAGCCCAGCCTCCCCGCTCATCCACCGCTGCCCCCTGGACACTGATCTCTTGGCTACATAGCTGACGCACGCTGACTGTCCATTAATCACTGTACTCCATTCTGCTTGTTTGTTTTATCTGTCGGCCCAGTTGCCTAGTCAACGCCATTTTACCTGCTGTTTGTTGTAGCTAGCTGATTAGCCTCGCCTACTGTTTTTAAAGGCTAGCTTTCCAATTCAACACCTGTGATTACTGTATGCCTCGCTGTATGTCTCTCTCAAATGTCAATATGCCTTGTATACTGTTGTTCAGGTTAGTTATCATTGTTTTAGTTCACAATGGAGCCCCTAGATCCACTCTGCATACCCCTGTTACCTCCTTTGTCCCACCCTCCCACACATGCGGTGACCTCACCCATTACAACCAGCATGTCCAGAGATACAACCTCTCTCATCATCACCCAGTGCCTGGGCTTACCTCCGCTGTACCCGCACCCCACCATACCCCTGTCTGCGCATTATGCCCTGAATATATTCTACCATGCCCAGAAACCTGCTCCTCTTATCCTCTGCCCCCAACGCTCTAGGCGACCAGTTTTGATAGCCTTTAGCCGCACCCTCATACTACTCCTTCTCTGTTCCGCGGGTGATGTGGAGGTAAACCCAGGCCCTGCATGTCCCCAGGTACCCTCATTTGTTGACTTCTGTGATCGAAAAGCCTTGGTTTTATGCATGTCAACATCAGAAGCCTCCTCCCTAAGTTTGTTTTACTCACTGCTTTAGCACACTCTGCTAACCCTGATGTCCTTGCCGTGTCTGAATCCTGGCTCAGGAAGGCCACCAAAAATTCAGAGATTTCCATACCCAACTATAACATCTTCCGTCAAGATAGAACTGCCAAAGGGGGCGGAGTTGCAGTCTACTGCAGAGATAGCCTGCAAAGTAATGTCATACTTTCCAGGTCCATACCCAAACAGTTCGAACTACTAATTTTGAAAATTACTCTCTCCAGAAATAAGTCTCTCACTGTTGCCGCCTGCTACCGACCACCCTCAGCTCCCAGCTGTGCCCTGACACCATTTGTGAATTGATCGCCCCCATCTAGCTTCAGAGTTTGTTCTGTTAGGTGACCTAAACTGGGATATGCTTAACACCCCGGCAGTCCTACAATCTAAGCTAGATGCCCTCAATCTCACTCAAATCATCAAGGAACCCACCAGGTACAACCCTAACTCTGTAAACAAGGGCACCCTCATAGACGCCATCCTGACCAACTGGCCCTCCAAATACACCTCCGCTGTCTTCAACCAGGATCTCAGCGATCACTGCCTCATTGCCTGTATCCGCCACGGAGCCGCAGTCAAACGACTCACCCCTCATCACTGTCAAACGCTCCCTAAAACACTTCTGTGAGCAGGCCTTTCTAATCGACCTGGCCCGGGTATCCTGGAAGGACATTGACCTCATCCCGTCAGTTGAGGATGCCTGGTCATTCTTTAAAAGTAACTTCCTCACCATTTTAGATAAGCATGCTCCGTTCAAAAATGCAGAACCAAGAACAGATACAGCCCTTGGTTCACTCCAGACCTGACTGCCCTCGACCAGCACAAAAACATCCTGTGGCGGACTGCAATAGCATCGAATAGCCCCCGTGATATGCAACTGTTCAGGGAAGTCAGGAACCAATACACGCAGTCAGTCAGGAAAGCTAAGGCCAGCTTCTTCAGGCAGAAGTTTGCATCCTGTAGCTCCAACTCCAAAAAGTTCTGGGACACTGTGAAGTCCATGGAGAACAAGAGCACCTCCTCCCAGCTGCCCACTGCACTGAGGCTAGGTAACACGGTCTCCACCGATAAATCCATGATTATCGAAAACTTCAATAAGCACTTCTCAACGGCTGGCCATGCCTTCCGCCTGGCTACTCCAACCTCGGCCAACAGCTCCGCCCCGCAGCTCCTCGCCCAAGCCTCTCCAGGTTCTCCTTACCCAAATCCAGATAGCAGATGTTCTGAAAGAGCTGCAAAACCTGGACCCGTACAAATCAGCTGGGCTTGACAATCTGGACCTCTATTTCTGAAACTATCTGCCGCCATTGTCGCAACCCCTATTACCAGCCTGTTCAACCTCTCTTTCATATCGCCTGAGATCCCCAAGGATTGAAAGCTGCCGCAGTCATCCCCTCTTCAAAGGGGGAGACACCCTGGACCCAAACTGCTATAGACCTATATCCATCCTGCCCTGCCTATCTAAGGTCTTCGAAAGCCAAGTCAACAAACAGGTCACTGACCATCTCGAATCCCACCGTACCTTCTCCGCTGTGCAATCTGGTTTCCGAGCCGGTCACGGGTGCACCTCAGCCACGCTCAAGGTACTAAACGATATCATAACCGCCATCGATAAAAGACAGTACTGTGCAGCCGTCTTCATCGACCTCGCCAAGGCTTTCGACTCTGTCAATCACCATATTCTTATCGGCAGACTCAATAGCCTCGGTTTCTCGGATGACTGCCTTGCCTGGTTCACCAATTACTTTGCAGACAGAGTTCAGTGTGTCAAATCGGAGGGCATGCTGTCCGGTCCTCTGGCAGTCTCTATGGGGGTGCCACAGGGTTCAATTCTCGGGCCGACTCTTTCTCTGTATATATCAATGATGTTGCTCTTGCTGCGGGCGATTCCCTGATCCACCTCTACGCAGACGACACCATTCTATATACTTTCGGCCCGTCATTGGACACTGTGCTATCTAACCTCCAAACGAGCTTCAATGCCATACAGCACTCCTTCCGTGGCCTCCAACTGCTCTTAAACGCGAGTAAAACCAAATGCATGCTTTTCAACCGATCGCTGCCTGCACCCGCATGCCCGACTAGCATCACCACCCTGGATGGTTCCGACCTTGAATATGTGGACATCTATAAGTACCTAGGTGTCTGGCTAGACTGCAAACTCTCCTTCCAGACTCACATCAAACATCTCCAATCGAAAATCAAATCAAGAGTCGGCTTTCTATTCCGCAACAAAGCCTCCTTCACTCACGCCGCCAAGCTTACCCTAGTAAAACTGACTATCCTACCGATCCTCGACTTCGGCGATGTCATCTACAAAATGGCTTCCAACACTCTACTCAGCAAACTGGATGCAGTCTATCACAGTGCCATCCGTTTTGTCACCAAAGCACCTTATACCACCCACCACTGCGACTTGTATGCTCTAGTCGGCTGGCCCTCGCTACATATTCGTCGCCAGACCCACTGGCTCCAGGTCATCTACAAGTCCATGCTAGGTAAAGCTCCGCCTTATCTCAGTTCACACACACATAATCTCCCTCCCAGCCGAACATTGTGTGACTGGAAGATAGCGCACACACCAAATCTCCTTTTCAGCTGACCATGGTGTGACGACCAAGAACAGGCATGGCAGGATTCTACGATGACGGACAGACAACTGAGCCAATGCCGGATGACTACACCCCAGCCTGATCCAATCCGAAGATCCGATCTCCTAGAAATCAACCTACTTTCTGTTCTGTATATGAAGCTTGTACTCACTGTTAGCAGGGTTCCTTCTGCTAGTCTCTGATGAGCTAGCAGAGGGGCCCGTATATACGCTGTACCAGATATAACTACATATAGAGACAGACAGAGATATAACTACATATAGAGACAGAGATATAACTACATAGAGACAGAGATATAAAATACATAGAGACAGACAGAGATATAACTACATATAGAGACAGAGATAGTAATCACATAGAGACAGAGATAAGTAACTACATATAGAGACAGACAGAGATATAACTACATACAGACAGAGATATAACTACATATAGAGACAGACAGAGATATAACTACATATAGAGACAGAGATATAACTACATAGAGACAGACAGAGATATAACAACATATAGAGACAGACAGAGATATAACTACATATAGAGACAGATATAACATCATATAGAGACAGAGATTAACTACATATAGAGACAGACAGATATAACTAAGAATAAATTATATGTATAACTACTTGGAGAACAGAGAATGAACTACATAGAGACAGACAGAGATATAACTACATATAGAGACAGAGACCATTGACAGCCAGAGATTAACTACATATAGGACAGAGATAAACTACATATAGAGACAGACAGAGATATTCATGTAGAGACAGACAACACACCAATCTACATGCGAGACAGACAGAGAAACACATATAGAGAGCAGGAGATATAACTACAATAGAGACAGAGATATAACTACATATAGAGACAGACAGAGATATAACTCTTCAGACAGAGATATAACTACATATAGAGAAGACAGAGATATAACTACATATAGACAGACAGAGATAACTACATTCGGGAGACAGAGATATAACTAAATAGAGACAACTATAACTAAATTAACTACATATAACAGACAGAGATATAAACTACAAGAGACAGAGATATAACTATTCAGAGATATAACTACCAGACAGAGACTACATGTCAGACAGAGATATAAATCACATATAGAGAGACAGAAACAAACATATAGAACTGAGAGATATAACTACATATAGAGACAGACAGAGATATAACTACGAGACAGAGATAACCTTATAGAGACAGAGATATAACAGTATAGAGACAGACAGAGATATAACTACATATAGAGACAGACAGAGACTTGTGGTATACTGTAACTACATATAGATCCTACATATAGAGACGAGATATAACTGATCAGACAGAGATATAACTACATATAGAGACAGAGATATAACTACATCCAACTGAACATGGAGATATAACTAAAAACAACAACACTTTGTTCCAATGGTTGTAACTTAACGTGCATATAGAGACAAAGAGATATAACAGCAACATTTTCAAGGAAGTAGACCTATACAGAGATTAACTAATGTTTGTTAGCAGAGATTTGAATGGCTACTTAAAAGGGCAAAACTACATGTAGTGCAATGTTCGTCAGCGCAACATTATATTAAAAGGATATCTGAGACAGAGTAAATTCAGCGCAATCACAAATATATTCTGATAAATATATATTTTAAACAACTGCTATTTATAACACAAACGTAAGATATATAACGCAGACAGAAGCCCATTCAAAATAATTAGGACTGACTGAAGAATGATGAAGTGGCTAGTCAGAGATATACTTTCATGAGCGTATAGAGACAGAGATATAACATATACACACAAACACACTGGACCAACATTGTCCTTCTCATGAGATAAATATAAATGCTAAGGTTTTTCATGCCAGATTGACATCATTTACGTTGTCATACCAGCCAGATTAATAAAAATAAATTATATGTTCCTTGGAGAACACAGAATGATCAAGCTATTGAGTAACAGAAGATCAGAGACCATTGACAGCCATTTTACCAGTAGGTATAGTAACTTGTCATCTTTCAGGTTCAACAACACACCAATCACATGTGACAACAGGAAACACAGCAGGTCAAAAGCAGGCTTACTGTAAGACAGACAGAGATATAACAAGAAGGTCTTCCATATCACTGAAACAGAAAGACAGCATCCCTGGGTGGGCTCAAATCACCAACTTTAATATTAACAGTATAACGCCGAAGATATAACTATTCCACCACAGAGACTTGTCATATCCACATCATTGAGCACAACAAACTGAGAACTGTCGAGATCCCTGGGTGGGCTCAGACAGACAGGACCAACCTTTAGATTAACAGTCTAACGCTCCAACCTATTCCACCACAGAGACTATGTCATATCCACATCATGGAGCAAAACAAACAGAACTGTCGTCCCTGGGTGGGCTCGAACCACTACACCTTTAGATTAACAGTCTAACGCGCTAACCAATTGCGCCACAGAGACTATATGGTGTAATTGAACTACTGAGACGCTTGATCGAGACAGGCCATTCGTGCTCTCATCCAACTGAACATGGAGTTTACGAAACAACAACACTTTGTTCCAATGGTTTGACCATCAGCAGGGTAAAATAACAGGAATCTCATTACAGGTTCAGGATGTTACATCCACATCATGGAGCACAACAAACTGAGAACTGTCGTCTCTGGAGACAGGCTATAACAACCAACCTTTAGATTAACAGTCTAACGCGCTAACCAATTGCGCCACAGAGACTTGCTGAGACAGTAATTGACCCTGACGCTTGATATAACTACTGGCCATTCGTGCTCTCATCCAACTGAACATGGAGTTGACGAAACAACAAGATATAACTACTAGAGAGATTGAGATATAACTACAATAGAGTTGTTAACTGTATCAAAAGTGCAGCAACATTTTCATAGAGAAGTAGACTACATTAGAGACAGATTATAACTAATATAGTATTGTTAGCTTTACATTGAATGGCCTTAAAAGGGCAAAAATGTAGAGACAATGTTCGTCAGCGACAACATTATATTAAAAGGAATCTGGCAGGAGTAAACTACAGAGACAGACAATATAACAAATATATTCTTATAAATATATATTTTAAACAACTGCATTTTCACAAATGTAATATATAATCGAGACCAAGCCCATTCAAAATAATACAGAGACAGAGACTGACTGAAGAATGATGAAGTGGACAGAGTCACTTAATGGCGACAGAGATATAGGACAGACAGAGATATAACACACAAACACACTGACAGAGATAACATTGAGACAGACAGAGATATAAATGTAACTACTATGTAGGTGACATTAACTATTGCTATAACTAGACAGGAGATATTATAGAGACAGAGATATAACTACATGTTGAGACCTACATACAGACAGGATATAACTACTAGAGACAGAGATATAACACTCAGACAGAGATATAAATATAGAGACAGACAACTACTAAGACAGACAGAGATATAACTATATGAGATATAACCATAGAGACAGTTGAGATACAACTACTGAAGATAGGGATATAACTACACAGAGATATAACTACACTGAGACAGACAGAGATATACAAGATAGATCAGACAGACTACATTACACACAGAGATTTGAGACAGACAGAGAGGACAGACAGAGATATAACTACATAGAGACAGAGATATAACTACTGTCACACTGAGACAGACAGAAGATAACAGGGACAGACAGAGATATAACACATACAGAGATATAACTACATAGAGACAGACAGATACACCAGACAGATAAGAACACATATAGACACAGATTAAATCTTACATAGAGACAGAAAGATATAACTACACTTGAGAGACAAGATATAGCACATAGAGACAGAGATATAACTCCCAGCCAGAGACTACATATCACTGAAGATAACTACACACACCAGCATCCTATAACTACATATAGAGACAGCAGAGATATAACTACATGGTGTGACAGACTACAACAGGCTACACATAGAGACAGAGATTAACTAATGAGGACAGACAACTGAGCCAATGCCAGAGATATAACTACATATGTGAACAGAGATATAACTACATATAGAGAGAGATTTAAACTACATATAGAGACAGAGATATAACCTACATAGAGACAGAGATATAACTACATATAGAGACAGACAGAGTATAACTACATATAGAGACAGACAGAGATATAACTATATACAGACAGAGATATAACTACATATAGAGACAGACAGAGATATAACTACATATAGAGACAGAGATATAATCTGCATATAGAGACAGACAGAGATATAACTGAAGAGATATAACTACATATAGAGACAGACAGAGATATAACTACATATAGAGACAGAGATATAACTAAATCTAGAGACAGACAGAGATTAACATATAGAGACAGACAGAGATATAACTACATATAGAGACAGAGATATAACTACATTAGAGACAGAGATATAACTACATATAGAGACAGACAGAGATATAACTACATAGAGACAGACAGAGATATAACTACATATAGAGACAGACAGAGATATACCACATATAGAGACAGACAGAGATATACTGTAACTACATATAGAGACAGACAGAGATATAACTACATATAGAGACAGAGTATAACTACATATAGAGACAGACAGATATAACTACATAAGAACAGACAGAGATATAACTACATCCTGACAGAGATATACTGTAACTACATATAGAGACAGACAGAGATATACCCGGATGTATACAGACAGAGATAATTCACATATGAGACAGAGATATAACTACATAGTCAGACAGAGATATAACTGAGAGACAGACAGATATAACTACATATAGAGACAGAGAGATAACTAAGCATATAGAGACAGAGATATAACTACATATAGAGACAGACAGAGATATAACTACATATAGAGACAGACAGAGATATAACTACATACAGAGATATAACTACATATAGAGACAGAGATATAACTACATATAGAGACAGACAGATATAACTACATATAGAGACAGACAGAGATATAACTACATATAGAGACAGAGATATAACTACATATAGAGACAGAGATATAACTACATATAGAGACAGAGATATAACTACATATAGAGACAGATATATAACTACATATAGAGACAGACAGAGATATAACTACATATAGAGACAGACAGATATAACTACATATAGAGACAGACAGATATAACTACATATAGAGACAGACAGAGATATAACTACATATAGAGACAGACAGAGATATAACTACATATAGAGACAGAGATATAACTACATATAGAGACAGAGATATAACTACATATAGAGACAGACAGAGATATACTGTAACTACATATAGAGACAGACAGAGATATAACTACATATAGAGACAGAGATATAACTACATATAGAGACAGACAGAGATATAACTACATATAGAGACAGAGATATAACTACATATAGAGACAGAGATATAACTACATATAGAGACAGACAGAGATATAACTACATATAGAGACAGAGATATAACTACATATAGAGACAGACAGAGATATAACTACATAACTACAGAGACAGATAGACATATAGAGACAGAGATATAACTACATATAGAGACAGACAGAGATATAACTACATATAGAGACAGAGATATAACTACATATAGAGACAGACAGAGATATAACTACATATAGAGACAGAGATATAACTACATATAGAGACAGACAGAGATATAACTACATATAGAGACAGACAGATATAACTACATATAGAGACAGACAGAGATATAACTACATATAGAGACAGACAGAGATATAACTACATATAGAGACAGACAGATATAACTACATATAGAGACAGACTACATATAGAGACAGATATAACTACATATAGAGACAGACTACATATAGAGACAGACAGAGATATAACTACATATAGAGACAGACAGAGATATAACTACATATAGAGACAGACAGAGATATAACTACATATAGAGACATATAGAGACAGAGATATAACTACATATAGAGACAGACAGAGATATAACTACATATAGAGACAGACAGATATAACTACATATAGAGACAGACAGAACTACATATAGAGACAGACAGAGATATAACTACATATAGAGACAGAGATATAACTACATATAGAGACAGACAGAGATATAACTACATATAGAGACAGACTACATATAGAGACATAACTACATATAGAGACAGAGATATAACTACATATAGAGACAGACAGAGATATAACTACATATAGAGACAGACAGATATAACTACATAGAGACAGACAGAGATATAACTACATATAGAGACAGAGATATAACTACATATAGAGACAGAGACAGACAGAGATATAACTACATATAGAGACAGACAGAGATATAACTACATATAGAGACAGACAGATATAACTACATATAGAGACAGACAGAGATATAACTACATATAGAGACAGAGATATAACTACATATAGAGACAGACAGATATAACTACATATAGAGACAGACAGATATAACTACATATAGAGACAGAGATATAACTACATATAGAGACAGACAGAGATATAACTACATATAGAGACAGAGATATAACTACATATAGAGACAGAGATATAACTACATATAGAGACAGACAGAGATATAACTACATATAGAGACAGAGATATAACTACATATAGAGACAGAGATATAACTACATATAGAGACAGAGATATAACTACATATAGAGACAGAGATATAACTACATATAGAGACAGACAGAGATATAACTACATATAGAGACAGACAGAGATATAACTACATATAGAGACAGACAGAGATATAACTACATATAGAGACAGAGATATAACTACATATAGAGACAGAGATATAACTACATATAGAGACAGAGATATAACTACATATAGAGACAGACAGAGATATAACTACATAGAGACAGAGATAGAGACAGACAGAGATATAACTACATATAGAGACAGACAGAGATATAACTACATATAGAGACAGACAGAGATATAACTACATATAGAGACAGACAGAGATATAACTACATATAGAGACAGAGATATAACTACATATAGAGACAGACAGAGATATAACTACATATAGAGACAGACAGAGATATAACTACATATAGAGACAGAGATATAACTACATATAGAGACAGAGATATAACTACATATAGAGACAGACAGAGATATAACTACATATAGAGACAGAGATATAACTACATATAGAGACAGACAGAGATATAACTACATATAGAGACAGAGATATAACTACATATAGAGACAGAGATATAACTACATATAGAGACAGACAGAGATATAACTACATATAGAGACAGAGATATAACTACATATAGAGACAGAGATATAACTACATATAGAGACAGAGACAGAGATATAACTACATATAGAGACAGACAGAGATATAACTACATATAGAGACAGACAGACAGAGATATAACTACATATAGAGACAGAGATATAACTACATATAGAGACAGACAGATATAACTACATATAGAGACAGACAGATATAACTACATATAGAGACAGACAGAGATATAACTACATATAGAGACAGACTACATAGAGAGACAGAGATAACTACATATAGAGACAGACAGAGATATAACTACATATAGAGACAGAGATATAACTACATATAGAGACAGACAGAGATATAACTACATATAGAGACAGACAGATATAACTACATATAGAGACAGACAGAGATATAACTACATATAGAGACAGACAGATATAAGACTATAACTATATAGAGACAGACAGAGATATAACTACATATAGAGACAGACAGATATAACTACATATAGAGACAGACAGATATATAACTACATATAGAGACAGAGATATAACTACATATATAACTACATATAGAGACAGACAGAGATATAACTACATATAGAGACAGACAGAGATATAAACTACATATAGAGACAGACAGATATAACTACATATAGACAGACAGAGATATAACTACATATAGAGACAGACAGAGATATAACTACATATAGAGACAGAGATATAACTACATATAGAGACAGACAGAGATATAACAGACAGAGATATAACTATATAGAGACAGACAGAGATATAACTACATATAGAGACAGACAGAGATATACATATAGAGACAGACAATAACTACATATAGAGACAGACAGAGACAGATATAACTACATATAGAGACAGAGATATAACTACATATAGAGACAGACAGAGATATAACTACATATAGAGACAGAGATATAACTACATATAGAGACAGATATAACTACATATAGAGACAGACAGATATAACTACATATAGAGACAGACAGAGATATAACTACATATAGAGACAGACAGATATAACTACATATAGAGACAGAGATATAACTACATATAGAGACAGACAGAGATATAACTACATATAGAGACAGACAGAGATATAACTACATATAGAGACAGAGATATAACTACATATAGAGACAGACAGATATAACTACATATAGAGACAGAGATATAACTACATATAGAGACAGATATATAACTACATATAGAGACAGATATAACTACATATAGAGACAGAGATATAACTACATATAGAGACAGACAGAGATATAACTACATATAACTAGAGACAGACAGAGATATAACTACATATAGAGACAGACAGATATAACTACATATAGAGACAGACAGATATAACTACATATAGAGACAGACAGAGATATAACTACATATAGAGACAGACAGATATAACTACATATAGAGACAGACAGAGATATAACTACAGAGATATAGAGAGACAGACAGACTATATAAGACAGAGACATAACTACATATAGAGACAGACAGAGATATAACTACATATAGAGACAGAGATATAACTACATATAGAGACAGAGACAGAGATATAACTACATATAGAGACAGACAGAGATATAACTACATATAGAGACAGACAGAGATATAACTACATATAGAGACAGAGATATAACTACATATAGAGACAGATATATAACTACATATAGAGACAGACAGAGATATAACTACATATAGAGACAGAGATATAACTACATATATAGACAGAGATATAACTACATATTGAGACAGACAGAGATATACTGTAACTACATATAGAGACAGACAGAGATATAACGACATATAGAGACAGAGATATAACAGACAGAGATATAACTACATATAGAGACAGACAGAGATATAACTACATATAGAGACAGACAGAGATATAACTACATATAGAGACAGACAGATATAACTACATATAGAGACAGAGACAGACAGATATAACTACATATAGAGACAGACAGAGATATAACTACATATAGAGACAGACAGAGATATAACTACATATAGAGACAGACAGAGATATAACTACATATAGAGACAGACAGATATAACTACATATAGAGACAGACAGAGATATAACTACATATAGAGACAGACAGAGATATAACTACATATAGAGACAGAGATATAACTACATATAGAGACAGACAGAGATATAACTACATATAGAGACAGACAGAGATATAACTACATATAGAGACAGACAGAGATATAACTACATATAGAGACAGACAGAGATATAACTACATATAGAGACAGACAGAGATATAACTACATATAGAGACAGAGATATAACTACATATAACTACATATAGAGACAGACAGATATAACTACATATAGAGACAGACAGAGATATAACTACATATAGAGACAGAGATATAACTACATATAGAGACAGAGATATAACTACATATAGAGACAGACTACATATAGAGACAGACAGATAACTACATATAGAGACAGACAGATATAACTACATATAGACAGACAGAGATATAACTATAACATATAGAGACAGACAGAGATATAACTACATATAGAGACAGAGATATAACTACATATAGAGACAGAGATATAACTACATATAGAGACAGACATATAACTACATATAGAGATATAACTACATATAGAGACATATAACTACATATAGAGACAGACAGAGATATAACTACATATAGAGACAGACAGAGATATAACTACATATAGAGACAGAGATATAACTACATATAGAGACAGACAGAGATATAACTACATATATAACTACATATAGAGACAGACAGAGATATAACTACATACATATAGAGACAGAGATATAACTACATATAGAGACAGAGATATAACTACATATAGAGACAGACAGAGATATAACTACATATAGAGACAGAGATATAACTACATATAGAGACAGACAGAGATATATACATATAGAGACACAGAGATATAACTACATATAGAGACAGACAGATATAACTACATATAGAGACAGACAGATATAACTACATATAGAGACAGACAGAGATATAACTACATATAGAGACAGACAGAGATATAACTACATATAGAGACATATAACTACATATAGAGACAGACAGATATAACTACATATAGAGACAGACAGAGATATAACTACATATAGAGACAGAGATATAACTACATATAGAGACAGACAGATATAACTACATATAGAGACAGACAGACAGATATATAACTACATATAGAGACAGACAGATATAACTACATATAGAGACAGACAGAGATATAACTACATATAGAGACAGACAGAGATATAACTACATATAGAGACAGACAGATATAATAACTACATATAGAGACTACAGAGACAGAGATATAACTACATATAGAGACAGACAGAGATATAACTACATATAGAGACAGACAGAGATATAACTACATATAGAGACAGACAGAGATATAACTACATATAGAGACAGACAGATATAACTACATATAGAGACAGACAGATATATAACTACATATAGAGACAGACTACATATAGAGACAGACAGATATAACTACATATAGAGACAGACAGAGATATAACTACATATAGAGACAGAGATACTACATATAGAGACAGACAGAGATATAACTACATATAGAGACAGACAGATATAACTACTAACTACATATAGAGACAGACAGATATAACTACATATAGAGACAGACAGAGACAGACAGATATATAACTACATATAGAGACAGACAGAGATATAACTACATATAGAGACAGAGATATAACTACATATAGAGACAGACAGAGATATAACTACATATAGAGACAGACAGAGATATAACTACATATAGAGACAGAGATATAACTACATATAGAGACAGACAGATATAACTACATATAGAGACAGAGATATAACTACTACATATAGAGACAGACAGAGATATAACTACATATAGAGACAGAGATATAACTACATATAGAGACAGAGATAACTACATATAGAGGAGACAGAGATATAACAGACAGAGATATAACTACATATAGAGACAGAGATATAACTACATATAGAGACAGACAGAGATATAACTACATATAGAGACAGACAGATATATAACTACATATAGAGACAGACAGAGATATAACTACATATAGAGACAGAGATATAACTACATATAGAGACAGACAGAGATATAACTACATATAGAGACAGAGATATAACTACATATAGAGACAGAGATATAACTACATATAGAGACAGAGATATAACTACATATAGAGACAGAGATATAACTACATATAGAGACAGACAGAGATATAACTACATATAACTACATATAGAGACAGACAGAGATATAACTACATATAGAGACAGACAGATATAACTACATATAGAGACAGACAGATATAACTACATATAGAGACAGAGATATAACTACATATAGAGACAGACAGATATAACTACATATAGAGACAGACAGAGATATAACTACATATAGAGACAGACAGAGATATAACTACATATAGAGACAGACAGAGATATAACTACATATAGAGACAGACAGAGATATAACTACATATAGAGACAGAGATATAACTACATATAGAGACAGACAGAGATATAACTACATATAGAGACAGAGATATAACTACATATAGAGACAGACAGAGATATAACTACATATAGAGACAGACTACATATAGAGACAGAGATATAACTACATATAGAGACAGACAGATATAACTACATATAGAGACAGAGATATAACTACATATAGAGACAGACAGAGATATAACTACATATAGAGACAGACAGAGATATAACTACATATAGAGACAGACTAGAGATATAACTACATATAGAGACAGACAGATATAACTACATATAGAGACAGACAGACAGATATAACTACATATAGAGACAGACAGAGATAACTACATATAGAGACTATAACTACATATAGAGACAGAGATATAACTACATATAGAGACAGAGATATAACTACATATAGAGACAGAGATATAACTACATATAGAGACAGAGATATAACTACATATAGAGACAGACAGAGATATAACTACATATAGAGACAGACAGAGATATAACTACATATAGAGACAGAGATATAACTACATATAGAGACAGACAGATAACTAACAGAGATATAACTACATATAGAGACAGACAGAGATAACTACATATAGAGACAGAGATATAACTACATATAGAGACAGACAGAGATATAACTACATATAGAGACAGAGATATAACTACATATAGAGACAGACAGAGATATAACTACATATAGAGACAGAGATATAACTACATATAGAGACAGACAGATATAACTACATATAGAGACAGACAGAGATATAACTACATATAGAGACAGACAGAGATATAACTACATATAGAGACAGAGATATAACTACATATAGAGACAGACAGATATAACTACATATAGAGACAGACAGAGATATAACTACATATAGAGACAGACAGAGATATAACTACATATAGAGACAGAGATATAACTACATATAGAGACAGAGATATAACTACATATAGAGACAGACAGAGATATAACTACATATAGAGACAGACAGATATAACTACATATAGAGACAGAGATATAACTACATATAGAGACAGACAGAGATATAACTACATATAGAGACAGACAGAGATATAACTACATATAGAGACAGACAGAGATATAACTACATATAGAGACAGACAGATATAACTACATATAGAGACAGACAGAGATATAACTACATATAGAGACAGACAGATATAACTACATATAGAGACAGAGATATAACTACATATAGAGACAGACAGATATAACTACATATAGAGACAGACAGAGATATAACTACATATAGAGACAGAGATATAACTACATATAACAGACAGATACATATAGACAGACAGAGATATAACTACATATAGAGACAGACAGAGATAACTACATATAGAGACAGAGATATAACTACATATAGAGACAGAGATATAACTACATATAGAGACAGAGATATAACTACATATAGAGACAGACAGATATAACTACATATAGAGACAGACAGAGATATAACTACATATAGAGACAGACAGAGATATAACTACATATAGAGACAGAGATATAACTACATATAGAGACAGACAGAGATATAACTACATATAGAGACAGAGATATAACTACATATAGAGACAGACAGATATAACTACATATAGAGACAGACAGAGATATAACTACATATAGAGACAGAGATATAACTACATATAGAGACAGACAGAGATATAACTACATATAGAGACAGACAGATATAACTACATATAGAGACAGACAGAGATATAACTACATATAGAGACAGACAGATATAACTACATATAGAGACAGAGATATAACTACATATAGAGACAGACAGAGATATAACTACATATAGAGACAGACTAGAGACAGAGATATAACTACATATAGAGACAGACAGATATAACTACATATAGAGACAGAGATATAACAGAGATATAAACTACATATAGAGACAGAGATATAACTACATATAGAGACAGAGATATAACTACATATAGAGACAGACAGAGATATAACTACATATAGAGACAGACAGATATAACTACATATAGAGACAGAGATATAACTACATATAGAGACAGAGATATAACTACATAACTATAGAGACAGACAGAGATATAACTACATATAGAGACAGACAGAGATATAACTACATATAGAGACAGACTACATATAGAGAGACAGAGATATAACTACATATAGAGACAGAGATATAACTACATATAGAGACAGACAGAGATATAACTACATATAGAGACAGACAGAGATATAACTACATATAGAGACAGACAGATATAACTACATATAGAGACAGACAGATATAACTACATATAGAGATATAACTACATATAGAGACAGACAGATATAACTACATATAGAGACAGACAGATATAACTACATATAGAGACAGAGATATAACTACATATAGAGACAGACAGAGATATAACTACATATAGAGACAGACAGATATAACTACATATAGAGACAGACTACATATAGAGACAGAATAACTACATATAGAGACAGACAGATATAACTACATATAGAGACAGACAGAGACATATAGAGACAGACAGAGATATAACTACATATAGAGACAGACAGATATAACTACATATAGAGACAGAGATATAACTACATATAGAGACAGACAGAGATATAACTACATATAGAGACAGACAGATATAACTACATATAGAGAGAGATATAACTACATATAGAGACAGAGATATAACTACATATAGAGATAGAGATATAACTACATATAGAGACAGACAGAGATATAACTACATAGAGACAGAGAGATACAGAGATATAACTACATATAGAGACAGACAGATATAACTACATATAGAGACAGACAGATATAACTACATATAGAGACAGACAGATATAACTACATATAGAGACATATAACTACATATAGACAGACAGATATAACTACATATAGAGACAGACAGAGATATAACTACATATAGAGACAGACAGAGATAACTACATATAGAGACAGACAGATATAACTACATATAGAGACAGAGATATAACTACATATAGAGACAGAGATATAACTACATATAGAGACAGACATATAACTACATATAGAGACAGACAGATATAACTACATATAGAGACAGAGATATAACTACATATAGAGACAGACTACATATAGAGACAGAGATATAACTACATATAGAGACAGACAGATATAACTACATATAGAGACAGACAGAGATATAACTACATATAGAGACAGACAGATATAACTACATATAGAGACTAGACAGAGATATAACTACATATAGAGACAGACAGATATAACTACATATAGAGACAGACAGATATAACTACATATAGAGACAGACAGAGATATAACTACATATAGAGACAGAGATATAACTACATATAGAGACAGACAGATATAACTACATATAGAGACAGACAGAGATATAACTACATATAGAGACAGAGATATAACTACATATAGAGACAGACAGATATAACTACATATAGAGACAGAGATATAACTACATATAGAGACAGAGATATAACTACATATAGAGACAGACAGATATAACTACATATAGAGACAGAGATATAACTACATATAGAGACAGACAGAGATATAACTACATATAGAGACAGACAGATATAACTACATATAGAGACAGACAGATATAACTACATATAGACAGACAGAGATATAACTACATATAGAGACAGACTACATATAGAGACAGAGATATAACTACATATAGAGACAGACAGATATAACTACATATAGAGACAGACAGAGATATAATAACTACATATAGAGACAGAGATATAACTACATATAGAGACAGACAGAGATATAACTACATATAGAGACAGACAGATATAACTACATATAGAGACAGACAGATATAACTACATATAGAGACAGACAGATATAACTACATATAGAGACAGACAGATATAACTACATATAGAGACAGAGATATAACTAGAGACAGACATATAACTACATAGAGACAGACAGAGATATAACTACATATAGACAGAGATATAACTACATATAGAGACAGACAGAGATATAACTACATATAGAGACAGACTACATATAGAGACAGACAGATATAACTATAACTACATACAGACAGAGATATAACTACATATAGAGACAGAGATATAACTACATATAGAGACAGACAGAGACAGATATATAACTACATATAGAGACAGAGATATAACTACATATAGAGACAGACAGACAGATATAACTACATATAACTACATATAGAGACAGAGATATAACTACATATAGACAGACAGAGATATAACTACATATAGAGACAGACAGATATAACTACATATAGAGACAGACAGAGATATAACTACATATAGAGACAGACAGAGATATAACTACATATAGAGACAGACAGAGATATAACTACATATAGAGACAGACAGATATATAACTACATATAGAGACAGAGATATAACTACATATAGAGACAGACAGAGATATAACTACATATAGAGACAGACAGATATAACTACATATAGAGACAGAGATATAACTACAGACAGAGATATAACTACATATAGAGACAGACAGAGATATAACTACATATAGAGACAGACAGAGATATAACTACATATAGAGACAGAGATATAACTACATATAGAGACAGACAGAGATATAACTACATATAGAGACAGAGATATAACTACATATAGAGACAGACAGAGATATAACTACATATAGAGACAGAGATATAACTACATATAGAGACAGACAGAGATATAACTACATACATATAACTACATATAGAGACAGAGATATAACTACATATAGAGACAGACAGAGATATAATAACTACATATAGAGACAGAGATATAACTACATATAGAGACAGACAGATATAACTACATATAGAGACAGACAGAGATATAACTACATATAGAGACAGACAGAGATATAACTACATATAGAGACAGACAGATATAACTACATATAGAGACAGACAGAGATATAACTACATATAGAGACAGAGAGACAGACAGAGATATAACTACATATAGAGACAGACAGACTACATATAGAGACAGAGATATAACTACATATAGAGACAGACTAGAGACAGACAGAGATATAACTACATATAGAGACAGACATATAACTACATATAGAGACAGAGATATAACTACATATAGAGACAGACAGAGATATAACTACATATAGAGACAGACAGAGATATAACTACATATAGAGACAGAGACAGAGATATAACTACATATAGAGACAGACAGATATAACTACATATAGAGACAGACAGAGATATAACATATAGAGACAGACAGATATAACTACATATAGAGACAGACAGAGATATAACTACATATAGAGACAGAGATATAACTACATATAGAGACAGACAGAGATATAACTACATATAGAGACAGACAGAGATATAACTACATATAGAGACAGACAGAGATATACTGTAACTACATATAGAGACAGAGATATAACTACATATAGAGACAGAGATATAACTACATATAGAGACAGACAGAGATATAACTACATATAGAGACAGAGATATAACTACATATAGAGACAGACAGATATAACTACATATAGAGACAGACAGATATAACTACATATAGAGACAGACAGATATAAACTACATATAGAGACAGACTACATATAGAGACAGACAGATATAACTACATATAGAGACAGAGATATAACTACATATAGAGACAGAGATATAACTACATATAGAGACAGACAGATATAACTACATATAGAGACAGACAGAGATATAACTACATATAGAGACAGA
>NW_027040350.1:23223-48223 GCF_034236695.1 Oncorhynchus nerka
TAAACATACTCTACCGCTTGTCTTTGCAGTTTGTCCTTTAGCCGCTTGAAATTTGAGACCAAATATCCACACTAAAGGATTGTTTACCTGACTTTTTAGGTAGCCGGTAGCTTTGCCACTGTCGACTGAATACAAGCAACACTCGGCTGCTGTTTACATATTGTGCAAGTGTTTACTTTGCGTGTCAGTTGCTTTGAAAATGCACACCGCCGGAAATGCAAGTTGACAACCATACACCTACCAGCTCTCTAAAGTCTGGTAACCAATACTTTCCTTTTGGATATTTTGTCTTACATTACGAGCGGCAAAAAGACAAGCGGTGGAATAATTGTATTTAACTTTCTGGCTTATAAGGAACATTTACCTGTTTTTGCACTCAAATTGTGTATTACAGCCTGACTTCATCACTTGCCTCCCTTACAGAGCCATATTCAGGATGACCAGTACTTTGTCACTTACACCATTGAGCCCATGCTTGAGTTGCTGTGGATCGAGGAGGTCGCACATGAGGACACCAGCTATAAAGTCCTCTTCCCTATCACAACGCCTCCGATGGCCAGGCCTCCACAAGTTCGCAACTGTGAGGCACTATTTAACTAAACCAGATTATGGTAATTTGGGATGCCTGGGTTGTTCATTAGGCACAAAACAGAAGAAAATGTAATGAAACGGGGAGGCAATACCTGGACTTACCCAATAACAAATATTAATTTTCAACTTCCATTGTACCGCATTTCAAAATGTTTTCCTTTGTTTGCCAATGAACAGACACGCCCTTAGACACCGTTCCTGAGCAGGCAGTGTTTGTGCTTGAGTTGGGGACCTTCAACCTTGATGTGGAGCTGCTGAACATCACCTTTCCCACCATGGTGCTAACTGTTGCAGAGTGCAACGCCAGGGGCTTCAATGTTCATGAGCAGAGATCCCCGGACAACACCTTGAAGACCTTCAGGATGGAGGTGCCCTTCTCAGACCCGGTGGTCTTTAAGGAGGTGTGTTTCTGTTAAATGCAAAGCCACGCACAGTGATTTGTACATGCCCTAATAAGTGGGCCACCAACAAAATAATGGCACAAATGTACTTTGTATCCATTATGTTGGCAGTTGCATGCATTTGATTTAGAGGAATGAGGGCAACATTACTTTAAGTGTATAGTTTGTTTTAATAATCCCCATATGTACTTGTCACTTGATGTTGAATAGAGTTCTGTTACAACAATAATGCTGACCAATTGACCAATGCTTTTAACCTCACTACAGAGAAGGGCGGAACAAGGTGTCACAACCTTCACTCTTCCGCTGATCTACGGCCTGGTCATCTTTCCAGAGTACGCTCCTTTCTCTCACTCTGCCGTTGTGGACGCTGTACTGCTGGACATTGGTATGCCTCTGGACTACGCCAAACTACTGAATGGTTTCCTCTCGTTAATGATTGCCCTGAAAGGAAATGGGCACTGAAAGCCCAACTAGCCATACTGTAGGGTTTTCCTATGCGGTCTTTCTACAAAGAAAATGTTAAGCTTTAGAGTATTTGGACCCAGTTTCCCTGTTCCTGATTTGCCAGGATCGTGTTTATTCAGTCCCACCGTAACAAAACATTTTGCAATCTAAACAAGGGTTTCTTCTTGGACCAGTTCAAGTAGTACCTTCCTGTTTTCTGTGCTTAATTAATGAACACAACCCTGTTTGTCCTTGTAGTGCCACCCTCAGTCACTGGCAACTGTGATCCGGAGAACTTCCACATCACTGTGGACTACAGGAACCAAGAGCCCTTTTTTGTGGTCTTGGTTGGCAAGCGGCTGCTTAACCATGAGTTTGCTCAACAGTATTTAACAGAAGGCGACACAGACTTCACCATCACGTTGCCCTTCTCTTCGCCGGACGCAGTGTTTGAGGTACGACTCTCTCCCAAAACATGTTAACCTAAATTGCTTTAGCTAGCCTCGCTTTCCATACCCTGTATACATGCATACAATATTGGACTAATGAACTCTCCCATTGGTTCCCAGTCAGTTCACTCGTCCTCTGTCAGGAGCAGACTGGATGTGGCTCTGTTGAATCCTTACAACAACATGACCATCAAATACTTTTCCCTGGCTTGCAGCTTCCTCAAACGCTGACTGGTTGGTTCTCAAACAATTACTTCCGATAAATAGGTGTTTAACATGGTTAACAAACCTGGGTTCCTTGCAAATACTGTGAGTCTAATAGTAGTACCAGATGGGCATGGTTTGCACTTTTGGTGCTATTCCATTGGTTCAAGCTCAATAAGTGTAACAAATACAGAACCCAGGTCTGATGGCTACCTGTCTTTTGCTCCCCCACCTCTAAGAGTGTTTCTCTAACGGAACGATGACTGCGCTGGCGGTGAAGGTGGAGTCTGTTCCCGGTCTGAACCCCGGTCAGCTGACCCTGAGCGACCCCGCCTGTGGTCCCACCTACAGCGACGATCGGTTCGCCTACTTCCACTTCACTGTGAACTCCTGTGGCACCACCAGGAAGGTAAAATGACTATTACCCTGAGGTGATGGGTACTGTGTATTTACGGACTGTTTGCTTCTGCAGGCTGTAATAAGCAATTCCCCTCTACTACATAGTTTATCAACAATGTCATGCTGTATGAGAACGAAATCTCCTTGCCAGATGAACTTGAGGTGAAGCTGAATGCCACGACGTCTTCAGAGGAGGAATATCAGTAAGTGCATTACTCATCACAGTTGTAGCTATTAGCTTTCATAGGTTTTTTTCTCTTCACCAATTGCTCAATACTTTGTATACAGGGAAAATGTGCCTCTACTACCAGTGTCCAATCCACTAATTGAAGTTTCCCTATTGAAGTTGCTTACATCCCTCTTTTTAGGTTAAAGGTTTCCTGCTACTATGTGGCCAACATCACTCGCACATTGGCCTTCCTGACCAGGCCGCGTGACAATGAGCCTTTTGCAGAGACTGGGACGGGTCGACTAATGGTCAGAATGAGACTCGCTCAGGGTAAGCGTGTACAAATTCAGAATTTCAACTTGACCCCTAGCCTCAAAGTATCTTGGAAGGTCTCCTTTACAAAACCATTCCCAAAAATCTAAACCTTATGATATATTACTCTTGCTTTCTGAGATCTACAGGTGTGGCTATGGAGTAACTGTGAGGAGCTGATTTGGGAATGTGTCAGATCCTCTGGTGGGGGGTGGGTAGTGTTGGCTATAAATGGCTTGTGTTCATTAAGGCACAACAGGATATGATAAACGAGATGGTGCCCACTGAACACGACCCCCGGTTGTTCTGTGTTCCAGACGCCTCGTATAACACGTTCCACCAGGAGGAGGACTATCCAGTGGTGAGGTACCTGAGACAGCCTCTGCACTTTGAGGTGGAGCTGACCACGTCATCTGATCCCAAGGTAGCGCTGGTGCTTGACCACTGCTGGGCCACCCTCAACGAGGACCGCGACTCCCGACCCCGGTGGAATCTCATCATTAATGGGTAACATGTTGTTTTTGGGCCTAAACAAGTGTTATTCCACAGGTGTGGTTCCTGAGTAATTAGCAACCTATCATGCTTGGCAGGCAATTTACTTTGGCTACCGTGGCTATGCCCCCATCCATAGGTCGAGTGGTCACAATGCTTAAAAACGATGCGAGCCATGTGCGGTCTGTCACCAGATCTCCACCCAATTTAACACTTATGGGAGATTCTGGCGCGTACGATCACATGCTTGTTATCACTGAGTGGTCCCTGCAGCGTATCATTGGAACGGAACGTATGCTGCATCAAACGACTCTAAACCGCGTTGTCTGAAAAGCATCTAAACAATGTTTTGTACTGATGATAAATAAAGTTCTTCACAATTTTATTCCACCTTTGCTTGTAAAATATATAAATGTTAACGTTATCATCTAGTCTAAATAACAGGTTGACTTGTTTTAAAGTATGATGCGGTACAAGGGAGCCATGTAAATCTAGTTTAGAAACTATGGCAGCCATGTTTGTCAAGCAAGAACTCCTAGAATGCTGTTCACTGCGCCCGTTGCCTGAGATCTTAACTTAGTTTGGCCACTTCAGCATGTGACTAATCTTTGTACTTGTTATGACATACACATGACAAGTAGTTTACAGGTACCTATACAAAATGCCAATTGTCGTCACCTCCCCAAATACAACCGTAGCACGAAAGCTAAACAGAGTTGCAAGATATAGTTAAGTCCTTTGGGAAGGTATTGTGAAGAGGATGATGCAGGAAATATTACAAAGATCTGGGAATTTATCAACTATACATGGCGGGGAAGACAGTTTCTCTAAGCTATATACCCCTGGCAAGGGCGGTCTTATCTGGCAACACGGAGGTACCATAGTTTACACTCTTATGCAGTGTTGAAATCAACTAACGACTTCAGTGTTAAGACAATGGGGGTACTCCAGTTGAGATCAATATTAGTCTGACAGACGCTTACGTGATTGTATGATGTTAGCTCATATTCAGTACCACCTTCAAAAGTGTTTTACACACGTGTCCATTACAATCTAGGGAAGAATCAGAACGCGTTAATAAAACGCTAAGTACATTATACTTACGGTACTCAGTAGAAACGACAACACGTTACACAGAAAATAAGGCACTTTGATAGGAATGCACATGTCCACAGTTATTTGTAAGGAAGGCAATAAATGTGCAAGGACTGTATACTTGATCTGGGGAAGTGCTTGGGCTTTCTTTTGAAGGAAAGTTTGTCCGGCTCATTAAATTCTCAAATAGAAATGGTCTGCAACATTGAAATGGGCTACTTTTGTGAATGAATGAGGCAAAATTAGAAGTTGAAACAGCCTATAGAAAATTAGCAGGTAGTGTGCCTTGGTCCGAGGTCAGCGCGGGTTAAATGTCCACATGTTGACACGGTGAGTGCATTCTGACATCACGTGCATAAAATCAACTCCCACTGGGACGACTGTTGAAGATATCTGGAACTCGCGTGTGAAAAGGTTAATGTTGGCGTTACCTACACCTTTTTACTCAATGTTATCCTTTTGGTTGGCTAGAGTTCAGTGTTGTGCCAAGCTGATGGTCAGTCAAATGGAAATCAAGAGCGGCTGGCAAGCTTGGCTTGCCTTTCCGATTTGGTTTCATACAACTGCTCTTAACACTGACTGAATAGTTGTTGGTTTTGGGTTGAATTCAGTTATTGCACTAAACCTAAAGGATGGTTCAGATGCCTGTGCAGCATGGATGTTTGAAACTGAATAGGATCAGTTGACAGGATCCCCAGAAGTTGATGCCGCTTTCAATTGAATTTCCTGTCCTAGAGGAATGCGCTAATTGGGAGTTGCTAAACATGAACAAATACCACGGTCAAGTGTAGCTGCATCTTGCTAACCTTATTTAGCTAGGTAATGTTCATATTTGAAAAAATGTTACTACATTTTTGATTTGGGTGAGCACTTTGCCATAGATGGACACGCTGGCCTAATTTTTATCTCAAGAATTTAAATTGGTTAACTATTGAAAGATGACTTTTTCCTACATTGTAATGGGCTACAATGACTTTGACCATGATTATGCACGCTGCAAATGACACTTTATTTTGCGGGTGCCTTTTCAGTATGTGGATGCATGTTACGCCAAGCAGTGTAGTGAAGCAACTTTATTGGTCAAAACCATTCATTTGGGGGATCGGGTTTGCAAAATGCTATGAAATCACGCAATTTTACCATTTTTATGAAATGGAATCAAAAACCTAAATTTGGCCATGTGGAC
Source organism: Oncorhynchus nerka (assembly GCF_034236695.1). Taxonomy (NCBI): domain Eukaryota; kingdom Metazoa; phylum Chordata; class Actinopteri; order Salmoniformes; family Salmonidae; genus Oncorhynchus; species Oncorhynchus nerka. The sequence continues at coordinate 28,969 of NW_027040350.1, forward strand.
ACGGAGTAATTTTGCAGCTGTTTATTAAATCAGCAATGTCATGGCAGTTTTTTTTAAAAACAGGCTGAAATGTTTTGTATATCATAGGAAAAGGCACAATATTCACATGGCTGTGCACTAAATGGACAGTTCAGATTTGTCACTTCAGCTGCAACTGCAACTATCTCGTTGTGCAAAATCCTGACCATCGTCATTCAGCTCAAGTGGATTTGTACTGGTGTGGGCATTTGTCTCTTAATGTAACGTCTTCAGATTTCACAAATTCCTTTTTGCTAATATCTGGCAGTTAAACAGTAAAGGATAAACCTCCCAAAGATGCAAATAAAAAAAGTAGGCCTAAACTGTCTGCGTAGGTTACTTGTATTGTAGAGCTGCGCCGTTCACCGAAGTCCTCCACATGTGAATCCGATGTCGTGGGTGTAGAATTGATTATGTGTGACCAACTATTCCAACAGCGGAAGATTTGCTCTGGCGCATTGCATGAAATTCTTGTTTAAAATGAAGTACTCGTGTTGAAAAATATGATTGCCTTGTTGATGATACCGACTGTCTATTCGGCAACTTTGGTTAAAACACGGTCAATTGATCAATATTCAGGTCGCCTGTAGTCTGACCATTCTGGGTCATTTAGAATTTTAAGAACCATTTAGAGGGACATCTCACCTCATGTCAATGGACTTGAATATACATGTTTGACATCCGTCATTTAACAAGCCATTGCAGTAGAACAAAATAAATATTGTTGATGGAAAGCCCAATTTCTGTTCTTTAAAATAAAATAAAAACGTACTAAATCAGATTCATCCACGTCTGATGGGCCAAAAGATCAGAAATTAAAACCAACAAACCACTGTCGTGACGTGACCTTGAATTATCTGAGGACTGTTTAATTGTTAGCCGACTCTAAATGAATCATGTTAGGATTTGGGGTGCCGAGGAAGCGGTTTTAAAGTTACCGTCTCCCGACTTAAACTCTAGACGGTAGAAATCTATCAAATTGATAGTTAACTTATTAACCCTTACATCGTATCCTCCTTGCAGCTGCAAAAACCCCAGCCTTATGATTCAGTACTATACAAGTTGGTTTAATTGAATTACTAGCTAACTAAATAACACAGGCTAAACACACAGGTGACACAATATGACAGCTTGTTACATGGTTTCTCTTCACACCCCCCACCGTTCCGTAAGGGACACTTATCATTGCTACATTTTTGAACACACGAACCGGCACCAGCTTGGAGTAAAAGCATGAATGTATTTATGCGGGATGCCCGACGTGGAAAGGTAGGTGGTTGGTCTTCTCTCTGATTGGCTACATGAGATCACAATGTCGTTGGTTGTCCGTGGCTCCAGTCTTGAACAGAACTACAGGATGGGTTTTCCTTTCACTCGTTCTGGAAGATGGGCTAATCAACCCTGTCGCTGATTCCTCAGTGGGTGATGAGTATGATGGTTTGGATATAGTAGCAGAATGATCTCACTTAAGGTCATTTTTCTAGGTACTTGTGAGTTTAGGAAAGTTCCAAGCGTGTAGCTTGCGCCTCACGGTTTTCTGGTTAATGTTAATTTCTGTTACCATTCCTTTTATGCACTCTGGCCGCCGGGGACGCTTCTGTCAGTCTGACCAACTCTCTGTCCCTCGTGGCATGGCTACTTACTATGCACATTTTCTAGGCGAGTTTCTCTAACGCGTTCAAAGTGAATACTGGAACAATATTTCTAACATAAGACTGGTCAGAGATTAGCTGTAGAAAAATGTCATTGGTTTTCATTTTTACTAGAAACGTCCTCACTCTACAGGTAGGAAGTCTCGAGCCTTTACGTTGTATATGAAATATGTTTTTTTTCAAGACAGGTTATTTTTGTTGGGAAAAGCCTGTTAGCAAAAACATTCCTTTAGTTGTACTGGAGGGGGAGAAAGAACCCGCTTCTGCTGTAAATTGATCTGGTCCTCACAGGACAGTCATGACACCACCACAAGACTTCGTACACAAGGCGGTTGGGGTTTGCAGCGTTTTCTTGTTCCTAACTTAGTCCCTCTCTCTACACTGGCAGCTGTGAGAACCCCGAGGATCCATACCGTGTCGTCTTCCACCCGGTAGTAGCTGATGCCAGGGTCCACTTCCCCCTCACGTCAAACACTTTGAGGCCTATATGTTTTCCTTCGCCGAGGATGCGGTTGAGCCGAGTGGCCAGGTAACAAAGTTACCCCAACAATCTTTATTGGTTAATTTTGTGTGAGTGGCAATCATACATTTTTATGACACCATCAAATCTTTGATTCCTAGGTCTTTGTCCATTGTGATGTGGTCATCTGTGATGCCAGTAGTACCTCTGGCGGCCCCTGTAGTGGACAATGTGTGAATCAGGAGAACTCGAAAAGAGGTAGGTCTTGTTTCATGCTTTTCAGACCCTGGCAGACCATAACTGAACTAATAGTTATTCTCTCTTTTAACAGGTCAACGACATGTCAAAGACCTCTTTGAGGAGCGTCATTTATATGTTTCTTCTGGATACATTCTTTGGGTGTAATGTCTTGTTCTAACATGTCAAATAAAGTGTTCTATATAAAACAATCCTAACCGTTGGAGCTACCTTAATTGTATCTGATTTGCATTTAACACCAAGGCGCATGTAGTAGGCTTGTCATCTGACATGTATCAATCAGCATGGAACTCTGAACCATCCACCGGAGGGATGGAGAATTTCCCGTCTAGGACAAACGATGGGTGTCAAAACAAAAGCTTTCCAATGTCCAGTAGGATGAACTGACTCAATGTTATAGTGGTTTGCCAAAGTGAAACCAGCAGGGCTGTGGTTGGATGCAGTGTTGGTAATTTTCAACTGAAATTACAACTTTCCTTGATACCGCTCACTAGCTTGGTTTCCATCCAAATATGGACATTTCTTCTTTAATGATATGCATGTCAATCTCTCATGGCTCAAATGGGAAGAGCTTGACTTCATCGCTATTTGTTTGTGTAAGAAGTGTTGACAAGCTGAATGTACCGAGCTGTCTGTTTTTTAAAACTACTAGCACACAGCTCAGACACCCATGCATTCCCCACAAGACATCTCTTCACAATCTCCAAGTCCGAACTACGAAGGTCTCTATGATTACGTTGCAATCTATTCCGCATCAGGATAAGATTTCAACACACCGTACGGAACAGCGGGGTCTGAAGACACTCCTTAAAAAGTTGAGAGCTTGCACTGCAGGACGGCTTCATTGCTCCAGACCACCACAAGGGGGAGTTTGCGCAATCATTAAGCATTTGGGTCCCAAGGCTTTGATGACCAAAGACTACTTTTGACACGAGCCACCCTTGCCTTGTGGCGCTCAACGAAGATTGCTGACAAAACAGATGGAAGTTGCCTTAACGAGTCAAGCAAATGTACAATTTGAGAGGAATGTGATAATGTAGAGAAATGGCTTTTTTTTGGTCAAAGTTAAATTACAAATCTCTATTTAGCAAGTTAGACTAGCTAGTGTTAGGAGAATGAATTTGTAAATGGTCTTTCAGGGACTCCTGAGAACTAACAAACCAGGCAGTTGTCTTGTGAAACGGTGGATGTAAAGAATCGAGCTGGCTAAAGCATTGACTGCACAATTGTAAGCTTGCCTTGCAATGCAGCTGAAGGAACATGGCTAGCTATTTCCTTGCTTGAGTCGGATTAAAAATAACTGTTGCCGCTCTGGGTATGGACCCTAAAACAGTTCTGAACTAATATTCATACCAATCAATGAACCTGAAGTCTGAATGGCATTAATGAAGCCTAGAGTAGAATATACCTTTTGTGCCAAGGATGCAAGACCTATATACACATGTATTTTAGTTATTACCACGTATGAGATTCCCATATTGTAGCCTGTACATTGAATATATTCACCGACCATGTACTCTTCCCTGGCAAATAAAGGTGCGGTTCAGGTATGACACACTTTCAGTCATATCAAACGATGCGGTGTCTGTATGTATTACAATTATACACTTCAAGTGTTTACTGCTCCTGGGATATCAATGATTACACATTGTAACTATACAATAGACTAAACATGATTGATTTCTCAATTCATATATAGAGGAAAAAAACCTATGCATATCTAACTCCATTTCATCTGAGGACACAGGATAGTATTTCAACCAGTGGAGAATGTGAAACGCTTTATTGAAAAATCGATATGTCTTCCGTTTTTCCCAGACCTCAAGTAGTTTCCTGCTAGGGTTTTAAACGTTGTCGTGGACAGAACATCCAATCATGTTATAAAAAGGTGTACTTTTGAGAGCAAAAACCTACAGATGCAGGGACAAACAGTCAACAGGGAAATGTAAATGGAGAATAGGGGGAATTGTTTGTTTTTTTTGGGGGGGATCAGGCAAAACATTGAAGGGATTTTACAGGGCCCTAATGACTACAGACATTGACAGTCTCCTAGCCTAAAAACAAATGCTGAATGCACTGCCTAGATTGAGGGAAATGCACTGCCTATTATTGGATTTGATCAGGGCATGGCAGGGAAGCACTAACAAACTGCCTTTTAGTCCAATAAAAATACATTATTAGGGTGATAAATAAGGCAGTTGCTCCACGCATGACACAAGAGAACCCTCTACTGGAGCAAAACGCTTACAGCACCTGGTATTCCCAGGCGGTCTCCCATCCAAGTACTAACCAGGCCCGACCCTGCTTAGCTTCCGAGATCGGGCACATTAACTTCATACTACACCCCCCCGCATGCGGGTTCCTGACTACAGCCTCAAGCTCATTACACTAACGTTGCGTTATGGATTTCTAAAAATCGCAAATGAAATAAATATGCCTGCTCTCAAGCTTATCCTTTTCTTAACAATCCTGTCATCTCAGATTTTGAAAATATGCTTTTGAACCAGAGAAAATCAATCATTTGTAAGAGTTTTGATAGCTAGCTTAGCATTTAGCGTTAGCATTTAGCATGCAACATATTCACAAAAACCAGCAAAGGAATCAAATAAAATAATTTACCTTTGAAGAACTTCAGATGTTTCAATGAGGAGACTCTCAGTTACATAGCAGATGTCCAGTTTTTCCTGAAAGATTCTTTGTGTAGGACACATCGTTCCGTTTTGTTACTATGCATTTGGCTACCGAAACTAACCGAAAATTCAGTCACCTACACGTCAAACTTTTTTCCGAATTAACTCCATAATATCGACTGAAACATGGCAAACGTTGTTTGAATCAATCCTCAAGGTGTTTTGTCATATATCTCTTCATTGAAATGCCGTTCCTGGAAGCTTGCTTTGTCCTCAGAATCGCATGGAAAAATACTAGTAGCTGAGTTTTACGCACCAATTTCCACGCAGGACACCGTGCGGGACACCTGGTAAATGTAGTCTCTTATGGTCAATCTTCCAATGATATGCCTGCAAATACGTCACAATGCTGCAGACACCTTGGGGAAACGACAGAAAGTGCAGGCTCATTCCTGGCGCATTCACAGCCATATAAGGAGATCATGGAAAACGTAGCTTCGGAAATCCTGTTCATTTCCTGGTTGCTGAAACATCTTGGTTTTGCCTGAAGGTTTTGTTCTAGGGCACTCACAGTGAAAATCTTTGCAGTTCTGGAAACGTCAGAGTGTTTTCTTTCCAAAGCTATCAATTCCATGCATAGTCGAGCATCTTTTCGTGACAAAATATTGCGCTTAAAACGGGCACGTCTTTTTATCCAAAAATGAAATACTGCCCCTAGAGTCTTAACAGGTTAAAAAAATATATATATATAATATAAAAAACACACTATTTACAACATTCAGACAATAAAAGATGAACAATTCACCCTTTAACAAAATCAGAAAAAGAAAAAGTAACAATTATCCACTAAAACCAATTAATAATGAATTACAAGTTTTCCATTTGATAGAATTTCAATTACAGTACTCACCCACAGTTTCCTCCACCGTTTCTATATATTATGTATCTTTCTCTAAAATACCACAACAAAAATCCACACTCACAATTTTCCCTTCATAATGACCTAAATTCCTTAATCTTATTGCATATCTAGCATGACTTAATACAAAATTCCCCTCATTAATCTTACTCATTACTACTGACTTATCCATGTTAACCTTTGCACCCGATGCCTGTCCATATACTTTAAAACACTCCATCACCCTTTTTACACTTCCCTCATCTCTAACTGTTAAGTGGTATCATTTGCGTATTGATGAATCAAACTAAAACGTCCTTGTGGAGTCTGTACACAATTTATAAGATTATATTTTTTAAGAAATGCTGCTAAAGGTTCTACCGATAAAGCTGATAAAGGGCACCCCTGTCTCACAGATCTCTCAAGAATAAAATAATCAGTTAAAACCCCATTACACTTCACCCTACTTCTTGCCTTCTTATATAATAATTTTATCCATCCTACTATTCTATTACCAAAACCATATTTATCCATTACCCTAAACATAAAATCATGTTCCACCCTATCGAAAGCTTTATTTAAATCTATGCTTAAAACTAATTTTTTTAAATCACATCTCTAATTGTATCAGCAATATCTCTACCAGGGCACACTATAATTATGTGTAGGTGCTATAATATCATTTAAAACTTGCTTCATTCTATTTGCCAGTATCTTAGGTATTACCTTATAATCTGAATTTAATAAACTAATTGGCCTATAATTCTCCAGTTTCAATTTGCTCCCCTTATTTTTATATAAAATCAGCCCTGTCACCATAGATTCTGAAATACTATTATTATCCTCCATAGATTGATAAACTTCCAATAAAATAGGTGCTAAAAAACATTCATATATTTGATAAAACTCTGCAATTATCCCATCTACTCCAGGACTCTTATTTACTTGTAAACCATTAATCGCATCTTTAACTTCATTCACTGTTATCTTCCCATCACACATTTGTTTATCCTCTACATAAATTTGCACATCCACACTATCCAATATCTCCTTTACACACCCCTCATCCACCTCCCTTTCTTAAATAAATCCTTATAAAAATTCTGCACTGTTTCTAATATCTCTACATAAACATTGACAACTTCACCCTTTACATTTTATATCTTTCTAATATACACTGCTCAAAAAAATAAAGGGAACACTAAAATAACACATCCTAGATCTGAATGAATGAAATATTCTTATTAAATACTTTTTTCTTTACACAGTTGAATGTGCTGACAACAAATCACACAAACATTATCAATGGAAATCAAATTTATCAACCCATGGAGTCGCACTCAAAATTAAAGTGGAAAACCATGACCTCCCTACAACGCCTGGGCATGCTCCTGATGAGATGGCGGATGGTCTCCTGAGGGATCTCCTCCCAGACCTGGACTAAAGCATCCGCCAAGTCCTGGACAGTCTGTGGTGCAACGTGGCGTTGGTGGATGGAGCGAGACATGATGTCCCAGATGTGCTCAATTGGATTCAGGTCTGGGGAACGGGCGGGCCAGTCCATAGCATCAATGCCTTCCTCTTGCAGGAACTGCTGACACACTCCAGCCACGTGAGGTCTAGCATTGTCTTGCATTAGGAGGAACCCAGGGCCAACCGCACCAGCATATGGTCTCACAAGGGGTCTGAGGATCTCATCTCGGTACCTAATGGCAGTCAGGCTACCTCTGGCGAGCACATGGAGGGCTGTGCGGCCCCCCAAAGAAATGCCACCCCACACCATGTCTGACCCACCGCCAAACCGGTCATGCTGGAGGATGTTGCAGGCAGCAGAACATTCTCCACGGCGTCTCCAGACTCTGTCACGTCTGTCACATGTGCTCAGTGTGAACCTGCTTTCATCTGTGAAGAGCACAGGGCGCCAGTGGCGAATTTGCCAATCTTGGTGTTCTCTGGCAAATGCCAAACGTCCTGCACGGTGTTGGGCTGTAAGCACAACCCCCACCTGTGGACGTCGGGCCCTCATACCACCCTCATGGAGTCTGTTTCTGACCGTTTGAGCAGACACATGCACATTTGTGGCCTGCTGGAGGTCATTTTGCAGGGCTCTGGCAGTGCTCCTCCTGCTCCTCCTTGCACAAAGGCGGAGGTAGCGGTCCTGCTGCTGGGTTGTTGCCCTCCACGTCTCCTGATGTACTGGCCTGTCTCCTGGTAGCGCCTCCATGCTCTGGACACTACGCTGACAGACACAGCAAACCTTCTTGCCACATCTCGCATTGATGTGCCATCCTGGATGAGCTGCATTACCTGAGCCACTTGTGTGGGTTATAGACTCCGTCTCATGCTACCACTAGAGCGAAAGCACCGCCAGCATTCAAAAGTGACCAAAACATCAGCCAGGAAGCATAGGAACTGAGAAGTGGTCTGTGGTCACCACCTGCAGAACCACTCCTTTATTGGGGGTGTCTTGCTAATTGCCTATAATTTCCACCTGTTGTCAATTCCATTTGCACAACAGCATGTGAAATGTATTGTCAATCAGTGTTGCTTCCTAAGTTGACAGTTTGATTTCACAGAAGTGTGATTGACTTGGAGTTTCATTGTGTTGTTTGTGTTCCCTTTATTTTTTTGAGCAGGGAATGTTCTCCTCTGTTTATTCTTCTCTAATCCAAGAAAAAACAAAGTGCATTTCTCCCCCTCAAAAATACTTTGCTTTACTTCTTATAAAAGCCCCCTTACACTTATCTATTTCATATTTACTAAATTTTTCTTTCAACTCTAAAAACATTTCTATATTATAATTAGGTTCACTGTCACACTTCCCCATTTCTTCTTCCAATTTAGCTCTCAACTAATTTTCTTCTCTTTTCATCCTACCCCTCTTTTTCCTTGCATATCTTATACTAAAAACTTTTATTTTTTCCTTAACCTTGTCCCACCATAAACACTTATCATTCTCTTTCTGCTTGTCCTCCATTTCACATGCTATCAAATATTTAAGTTGTTTCCCATATTCCTCATCTTCTAAATACCCTGCATTCATACACCATATTCCACCCCCTGCTCTTTCCTTATCTAAGCCCACTGAAAATGTTAAACCTGCATGAGCACTAAAAGTTGCAAAACATACATAATATCCTTCATAAAATTCCTTCAACCGTCTTTTACTAAAACCAGATCTATCCTTGTTTGTTTCAAATCCCCTAAAACCACCTGCCTTCTAGAAAATTCTCTTTTGTCTGGATTTTCCTCTCCACATATCAATCATCACTTTTTCACCTCCACCGCCGCTTTCCTCTTCCTGTAGCCTCCCCTTGTTCTATCAATATTTTCCATGTCAACTGAATCCGAAATTGACTCTAAATCCATCTCATCCAACCAACTCAAAATCTTCTTTCCTGTGCCCATTTGTGTCTCCTGTATCGTTGTCAGCATCCCACTCCCCTCCACTTCACCTCCTTCCGAGGCACCCACATCGCTCGAGGTCCCCCCAAAGTCTGTGAGTCCCCAGTTCCTCCACCCAGCCCACTCCCCCCCCTGAAAACTCCCTCTTCTTATTTCTGAATCCATACTGCTCCCTATTTCATTTGTCTTCTGTTTCATCTTCTCCCTTCCACCCTCCACCACGTCCTCTCTTCCATCTTCTTCTCCTTCTTGTGGTGATACAATTGCTTCCTCAAAAAGTTCCTGTTAGAGGAAATTATAGTTTAGATGATCAATTATGTATACATTAATGATTAGAACCATTTATGCTTATACTATTATGTTATGATTTGAAAAGTATGGGTTTTTAGTGGAACTGTTACTGAAAATGTAAGCAGAAATGAATTGTGTCTGTGCCTCCTGGGAAAGTTTAAGAAGGAGGGATAAGATAGTTTTTCAAACAGATAAGAATGTTTTGGTTGGATTCCATTATTGGAGAGAAGTATATCCTTTAGACAGGTTGGAATGTAGTTTATGAGGGGAGTGAAACTATCTCCAGGACCGAATACTACGCCATTGTAAGGCTGGGAGAGGGTGTGAAACTGATGACGTCATTTTATGTTCACTTTCTTTATGATGTAATGTTCTTTGTATTTTGGGTCAGTACTCTCTGGAATTAAACGCTCTTACCTGGCTTTTAAGACTGGTCTCAATCTATTTCATGCATAATTAATGAACTTACAATTCATTAATGAATTTAGAAATGAGTGCTAATTGGTTTTGGCAATTAAAGCATAGAGGAATCTAAAATTCCTCTATCAGTTCCTGACTCCCCTCTTCAGCCAAAACCTCTCCACAGTTGCACTCCTCTAGTCTCTTTTAGCATCCACCACAAAAAGACCTTGCCCTTCCCTCCAACACATTCCCTCACATAATGACCCTGTTAACCACACTTGAAACATTTAAACTCAGGGCAGTCCTTGACTATGTGCCCAGACTGGATACACCGTCGACAAACCCTGACCTGCTTATCGTGTATTACTCGGAAATACTCTCCTCCTCCAGTGTCTCAAATTATGTCGAAAATGGCAACGATTGTACTGTTTCAGTGAATTTTACTTTACAGATTCTCGTCCCGTCCACGATCTCTGTACCTGGCCAAACTCTCCTCCTTATTTCTGAGACAGCAGTTACACCCCAGCTACTCAGCTTATCCAGTATGACTTTGTCTTCGATGTATAACGGAAGATTCATGAAAGATACAACTAGCTCATTGGCAATCATATCTCTCGCCATGATCCTTGTATCTGTAATCATTAAACCATCCATTAACCAATCCTTTCCTTTTCCATTTCGCATTGTAATTTCGTACTTTCTTTCTCCTTTCATTCTACATCCCACCACCTCCCCACACACCTCTTTAATCGAACGTAGTAACTCCATTGTTGTAACTTTATCTTCTCCCATCAACTCCACTGCCACCGTAAATTCTTTGCCATATTTCAGTCCTCCTTCATCTCCATGTTTCTTCCGTTGAGAATATTCTTTGTCCTTGTCCATTCCACTAGTCATTGCCATGTTGTCCGTCATAGTAAACAAAAATGAGAACAAAAACTCTCCCCCAAGCAGCAAAACTGCAAAGGGGGAAAAAAACGAGGCAAACTTAAACTTGTTCGAATGCAAAAATCAAAATGATACTTCAAAAAACGTTGAAAATAACCAAAAAAGCTCTCAAGCAAACACTCTCAAGCAAACAAACACTCACTCACGACTTAATCACAAACACCTGTCTCACTTTCCAAACAGGAAGTGCTCACTAAGGCCGGTATGGCCGTAAGCAAGAAATTATCTCTTGGTGCACTATATAAAGTCAAAGTGAGTCTGAATAACATATGTTGCAGTTTCACCATTTAGATAAGCATCTTTGTGTCACTCAAAAAGTGGAAGAAATTGCATATAATGTAGCAATCACATTGGATGAAATACAAACTAACCTTGATTACTTATTTCAAAGTGAGGGCATCTGTTGTTCTTTCTTTATGCTCTGGCTTCAAGGAAACTTTCCACAGCTTTGTTTGTGGGCCTCAATGGTGTGTGCTACGCTGCTCCTCTGAAAGTAAGTAATGTCTTGCTTTTTCATCTGACATTTTGACATCAGTGTTACATTAAAGTTGCTTGTCATTGCTACATGACAGTAGGTTGTCGTAAGACAAGGCTGCATGAAGTGTGAACTGCAGCTTTCTTGGATCCACAAAAATATGTGATTTTGGGGAATGCGGGCATCGATCCCACTACCTATAGCATGCTAAGCAAACACAATACCAATTGATCAAATTCCCCAGCTGTTTGGAATTGCCACAAGGAGCAACCAAGAGTGTCCAGTCTTGTCAGGCTATACTGTTGGTGGACTTGTTAGTTTGCGCTCCAGCACTTGCAGAGGCTCGGTGCATCTCAACAATTGTGCTCTGTAGCCAGCGGCCGGTTAGCTCAGTTGGTTAGAGTGTGTGATACGCTGCTCTCTGAAAGTAAGTAATGTCTTTCTTTTTCATCTGACATTGTGACATCAGTGTTACATGAGAGTTTCTTGTCATTGTTACATGACAGTGTCTTGTCATTGTTTACATACCTTAAGGGAAGATTTCGGCAGTTGCTGTATGGTTAGTGAGAAAGTCCATATTGCAAATGTACGGTCCCTTACTAGACGTCCGAAATCGTTTGTAAAATTCGCGGACGGCGTCGGGCCGAGCGGCAGGGCCGGACCTACCAGGAAGTCATCAAATGAACTTTGTCGGACATTCGGTTTCCGTTTTACAAAAATAATACGATTTTGGTCATTTTTCCGCCGTCCCGGAAATTCCCACAAGAGGGCATAAGCAATCATATTGCTATTGGACAAAACATAACGATTCACGACGGGGCCTTATCTCGAAAACTGAAAATATTTCGAAGCCGAAACTCGGTGAGCGTAGGGGCGGCATAATGGGCAGTTGGCCCCGAACAAGATGGCGTCTAGGCCTCAACGGTTTTTGAGTTATGGCCATTTATCTGGGATTAAAGGTCCAAAATGAAAATAGAGAAATTATTTTTCCACTTCACGTCAAAGTCAAGGAGCCTCCGGTGTCAATAAAAAAAGAACCAGCCATTTATCTATCGTCATTTAAGAGAAATCGTACAACGACAGATTGGTGATGTTCACGGATAGGTTTTTTTTTTTTCAACGGTGACAGATCCAGTTGCAGGGTGTTCTTACGAATCTTTTTAAAGTGTGCTGCGGAGCTCTGCGAGATTTCTGTGATTTTCTATGATTTTCTGAAATAACACACACTCACTAAACCCTCCGTAAATAACTCAGTTCTTAACGTAAAGACTTAAAACTCAGGATTCTGTAAAGGCATACCCCAATCAGGATATGAGTTTATTTATAGCTTCCTGTGCCAACCGGAAGTGCCTTAAATGGTGTCACAGTGGCAGTTTCCTAGGGTTAAAAAGGTCAGATCTTTTCAAAACTTCATATGTGTGATTAGGCAACCCCCATAAACTGTAAGTCAGTCATTTCTCCCAACAGATGTCAAAAAAAGCTCTCTCTCACACACACACACATACACAGAAACACACACACAGCAAGGATGGAGTGACAAAGTGCGGTGCTTAAAGACACACAAAGCCTACAATGGCATTTACATATTCTCTAGGCCTTGCCGAGTTCAACAAGATGCCCCGCTTGACCGCAGCTCGCTCAGTCTAAGCACAGCGACCATTAGAAAAGTAGGCCCAAAATTAAGCCTAGCCCTAAATGTAATTTGTTTTGGGTGACAGTGAGAGAACTGTTAGGGTGAGAAGCACAATTCGACCTCAGGTACGTTCCTAAGGTCCTCCCGATCCGTGCAAGCCTAACCTTGACCCTGTGGCATTAACCCTTAACAGTTAAAAGAAGGTGTTTACATCAAAGAGTTTGCATTGACTTCTCTCCCCATAGGAATACATTGCCTGCACCTCTAAATTCAACCTGAAGCCTATGTGGGTTATGAATGCCTAATGAACCTGTCTTCTATGACAGTCCATCAGACCACTATGAGGTCTACCTGTGTTGATTCTAAACTTCCTGGACCAACCGGAAGTGGTTAAATTGACCCAAAAGGTGTTTTGATGTACATAACCTTCAAAGGTGAAAATGACTACATTCAACCCTGTGTAGATCGTAGATCAGTCAATTCTTAACTTAAAGACTTAAAACTCAGGATTCTGTAAGTGTCTATGTCAATCAAGACATGTGTTTACTTATAGCTTCCTGTGCCAACCGGAAGTGCCTTTAATTGGGTCACACTGTCTGTTTTGAAGGGTTAGAAAAGTCACATCTCTCCAAAACTTCATATGTGTGACTAGGTAACCCTCCTAAACTGTAAATCAGTCATTTCTCCCAGCAGATGTCAAAGAAAAGCTCTCACACACACACACAGCAAGGATGGAGTGATAAAGTGCGGTGCTCAAAGACACAGAGAGCAGGCAATGGCATAAACATAATCTCTAGGCCGTGCCGAGTTCAACGAGATATCCCGCTTGACCGTAGCTCGCTCGGTCTAAGCACAGCGACCATTAGAAAAGTAGGCCCAAAATGAAGCCTGCCCCACAACGTCATTTGCTTTTGGGTGACAGTGAGAGAACTGTTAGGGTGAGAAGCACAATTCGACCTCAGGTACGTTCCTAAGGTCCTCCCGATCCGTGCAAGCCTAACGTTGACCGTGTGGCATTAACCCTTAATAGTTAAAAGAAGGTGTTTACTTCAAAGAGTTTGCATTGACTTCTCTCCCATAGGAATACATTGCCTGCACCCCTAAATTCAACCTGAAGTCTATGTGGGTTATGAATGTCGTATGAACCTGTCTTCGATGACAGTCCATCAGGCCACTACGAGGTCTACCTGTGTTGATTCTAAGCTTCCTGGACCAACCGGAAGTGGTTAAAATCACCCTAAAAGTGTTTATCCATACCCTGCCTGCAGTTTGATAGACATAGTGCATTCAACCCTGTGTAAATCAGTCAATTCTTAACATAAGGACTTAAAACTCAGGATTCTGTAAAAGCATACCCAAATGAGGATATCTCTTGACTTACAGCTTCCTGTGCCAACCGGAAGTGCCATAATTGGTGTCTCTTGGGCTGTTTCGAGGGGTTAAAAAAGTCAGATCTTTCCAAAACTTCATATATGTGATTAGGCAACCCCCATGAACTGTAAATCAGTCATTTTTCCCGTAAAATTTCAAAGGAAAACTAAATCACACACACACACACAGCTTGGAAGTAGGGACCCATTGGGGTGCGTAGAGACATACACTGCCTGCATTAGTTAACCTTGTTGGAACTTTTAAAGAACCGTCGGACCTAGAGTTCCGAAACTTTAGAATCCTGTTCTAGACCTCCGGTCGATAGTGCGTGGTGAGTTACGTGGCTCTAGACGGTTCTCGGACCGAGAAACAGCTTCGTACATTTGCAATGACTTCAATTCATTTTTGCATCACGAAAATGGCGACATTTAGAAATGTCCCCGAGTCGCAAGACTAGGTGCATTGCGACCGTCTCGGCCCATATAGACAGACCCCAACGTTTCTGTCCGATAGCTCATTTAAGGACCCCGTAGCAAGTCATGGAAAAAAGTGGATTTTCAGCACCAATTAGGGTTTTGCTTGGACACCAAATGACCGATCGAGCCGAAACTTGGGATTCGGGGTCGCCTCAGCAAGGTCTACATGTAACATAAGAAATGGACCCGCAGCTAGAACGTAACTACGTGTTTTATGTTTTTTTATGGTTTGAACCGAAGGCGTTGTGAATTTTGGGCCAGCTCTGAAGTATGTGATAGTTGGCTACTAAACGAGTTGGAAAAAGTGGGTTTGGTGTCAGTTTGTATCAGTTTGGTGTCAGAATGATATCTAATTGACTGATGGACGGTGACTTGCTGGTGACTCTTGTCCATTTGCAATATGTTTAAACAGTGAGGTACCATCACCAAAAGTGACATTCTGAAATCAACCCTAACGAGCCATTGAGATGAACCAGAATCACTGCCCAGCCATCCCGAGTTCATCGGGCCAGTCAATTTCACATTCCTGCAGGATTTTTATAGCATGACAAATTCGTGATAGTACCTGCCCATTGAACCATATTGCAAATGCACAGTGACTTTGTGACTTTGCAAAAGTGAGAAAACATAAACAAATGGACATGATGAAATCAACACAACGAGTGATGGAAAGGTACAACTCTCACTGCTCGGCCATCCTGTGTTCATCAGACCAGTCAATTTAGCATTTTTGAGCATGTCAAATTTCAAATGGTAAATGCCCATTGAAACATATTGCAAATGCACGTGCAATATGATTCTATAGTGAAAAAACATCACCAAATGGACATGATGAAATCAACACAACGAGTGATGGAAAGGAACAACTATCACTGCCCGGCCATCCTGTGTTCCCATAGCGGGCATTAATATCATAATGACCGGTAAATGCATTTACAACCATATTTTTATTTTTGGGTTACCAGGTGCCTATTTTCAATCACCAGTTGCACAACAATGCGTATCCATCAGAATATTTTAAACAGTCCATAAAGCACTCAGGATGGCCCCCATAGATAGAGGGCCGTAGTAGGGTACTTCCATAGCGGGCATGAACAATAGGAGTCCCGGTAAATGCATTTACAACCATATTTTTATTTTTGGGTTACCAGTTGCACAACAATGCACGTGCATTTGCAATATGATTGTATAGTGAAAAAACATCACCAAATGGACATGATGAAATCAACACAACGAGTGATGGAAAGGAACAACTATCACTGCCCGGCCATCCCGAGTTCATCAGGCCAGTCAATTTTGCATTTCTGCAGGATTTTCGAGCATGTCAAATTTCTTATGGCATTTGGCCCCCAAAAAAGTGACTTTTGACTTTGACTTTTGACTTCCTATGAAATCATATTGTAAATGGACAAATCATATTCCTTATGCACAAGTAAAAAAATAAAAATAATTATGATAATAAAATACAACTAAAGTATGTTGATACAGTTCTTATACGTGTGTAATTGACACAAAATTTGAAAAAATTTCGAAAAACGGTCCAGAAAGCACTTTTTTAAGGGTGTGTGAAGTTTTTTACAAAATTTTGACATTTTTTACTTTTGACTTTTGACTTCCTATGAAATCATATTGAAAATGGACAAAACATATTACTTATGCGCATGTAAAAATAAAATAAAATTGGACAAAAGTATATTCATACAGTTCTTACACATGTGTAATTGACAAAAAAATCGAAAGAATTTCGAAAAATTGTCCAGAAAGCACTTTTTTAAGAGGTGATAAGTTTTTGACAAAAAAATCATTTTTTCAAAATCTTGCTTTTGGACGTTGACTTGGGTTACATATCCAATATGAAAAACCACGGTGGAGCGGATTCGCCACCTGTTGAATTTTTAAAGTGTTACAACTGGCAATTGCCATATGGCATTTGCAATACACTTTGCATGAATCAACGCCGAATTGGGTGGTATTGGACAATGTGTATATGGTTTGTCCGATGCCAATGACTTCCCATTAATTTTTGTCCAATACAGGGGGGTATTCCCTTACCTACAGTATTCCCCAACTTGTCTTTTGAGAGTATTCACTTGTTAAATTAGCTTTTGCACAACTCCCACTTTCCACAATGTTGACATTCTAAAAATGAAATAGATGTGCAAAGCCATCTGTTTTTGTTAACTGAAGAACATGGGTTCAATCCCTGTTCGACGTTTATGGTAGATAGCTGATATTATGGAAATGTACTTTCATCACAACAGTGTAAAGAAAAGGTAAATTGTCTTGATATGGCCACTGCGACCTGTATGCTCTAGTCGGCTGGCCCTCGCTACATATTCGTCGCCAGAACCACTGGCTATTTTGTTATTGACTGTGCGCTTGTTTGTTCCATGTGTAACTCGTCGCCATAACCACTGGCTCCAGGTCATCTGGAAGTCTATGCTAGGTAAAGCTCCGCCTTATCAAAGCACTCACAGGCGGCCTAGTCCTTGCGCAGCAGTCCCTTCCAGCTGCAGTCAGAGCAGGAGATGCCCATCTGTAAATAGCCCACCCAATCTACCTACCTCATCGCCATATTATTTTTATTTACTTTCTGCACTTTTGCACACCAATATTTCTACTTGCACATCATCATCTGCTCATCTATCACTCCAGTGTTCATTTGCTAAATTGTGATTACTTCGGTACTATGGCATATTTATTGCCTTTAAAAAAAAAATCCCTTCTATTTTGTTATTGACTGTGCGCTAGTTTGTTCCATGTGTAACTCGTCGCCAGAACCACTGGTTCCAGGTCATCTGTAAGTCTATGCTAGGTAAAGCTCCGCCTTATCAAGGCAATCACAGGCGGCCTAGTCCTCTCGCAGCAGTCCTTCCAGCTGCAGTCAGAGCAGGAGATGTTCACCCCTCCGCGTCCAGACTGCAAATGAATTGCACTGCTTTGCTTTACCTTGGCCAGGTCGCAGTTGTGTATGAGAACTTGTTCTTAACTGGCTTACCTGCTATAATAAAGGAGAAATTTAAGAAAATAAGAAAAAAAAAATCCTTCCCAGAAAGGGGGTGTAGCTCAGTGGTAGAGCGCATGCTTTGCATGTATGAGGTCCTGGGTTCAATCCCCAGCTTCTCCATGTTTTTTGCAAAGACCCAACTTCTACTTTCCAGAATGTTGAAATTCTAAGCAGGAAACAGAGATGTGCTAAATAATTTGGTCTTTTAATCTGAAGAACATGCGTTCAATCCCTGTTACTACATTTATAGAACAGAAGTGGCATGGTTGCCAACTTTTATGGCATCATTTTCAAAAACTGAAGTTCATGTTTTCGATCCCTGTCCGTACCTGTTTTAAGAATTGCTGCTATCATTTCATTGTAGTTTCAATGGAGTGGTGTATATATAAAGTACAGTGTATTGATATTGCGTTTTATCTGCAAATTAAATGGGATGGAAGCTCAGAGGGGAGTGCATGCTATATATGTATGAGGTCCTTTCTCCACTGAGTTTGTGTGCCAAATTCACATTTGCACAACTACTACTTTCCCGAACGTTGATATATATATATATATTGCAGTATAGAGTGGCATGGTGGCCAAGTGGTAAGGCGTCGGTCTCGTAAACCGAACACCATGGGTTCAAATCCCATCTGTGCCTTTATAGAAAAAGCTTCAAATTCCATGGAAATGTACATTCATTTGAAGACTTTGTAGAAAAATTCATGTTGTATCAATATTTGAACATAACTATTATATTAAGGGCAAGTATCTCTACGATAGAGCCACTTTACATGTTTCCTGTCATACATAAGGGAAGATTTTGGCAGTACCTGTATGGTTAGTGAGAAAGTCCATATTGCAAATGTACGGTCCCTTACTAGACGTCCGAAATCGTTTGTAAAATTCGCGGACGGCGTCGGGCCGAGCGGCAGGGCCGGACCTACCAGGAAGTCATCAAATGAACTTTGTCGGACATTCGGTTTCCGTTTTACAAAAATAATAAGATTTAGGTCATTTTTCCGCCGTCCCGGAAATTCCCACAAGAGGGCATAAGCAATCATATTGGTATTGGACAAAACATCACGATTCACGACGGGGCCTTATCTCGAAAACTGAAAATATTTAGAAGGCGAAACTCGGTGAGCGTAGGGGCGGCATAATGGGCAGTTGGCCCCGAACAAGATGGCGTCTAGGCCTCAACGGTTTTTGAGTTATGGCCATTCATCTGGGATTAAAGGTCCAAAATGAAAATAGAGAAATTATTTTTCCACTTCACGTCAAAGTCAAGGAGCCTCCGGTGTCAATAAAAAAAGAACCAGCCATTTATCTATCGTCATTTAAGAGAAATC